>NC_135212.1:45180211-45197711 GCF_052324685.1 Brachyhypopomus gauderio
TGAAAATGGAAAGAGTGAGACAGGGAAACAGAGAATTATTCATCTGCACACACCTCATTTAGCACTGGAGATCTTTTTAAATGCCCATACATTTCCTGATCTCTCCCATTTACTAGGACAGTGTGTCCCAGCTGTGAGTTCTGAGAGAAGAACCTGTTTTTTCTTTCTCCTCCTGTATTTCCTTTGTCCCACCAGTACATTGACCGTCTAAAACACAACAGATTTAATCCAGCTGCTGATCAGAGATGGATGTTGATTGTCTTGTGGCTCAGTGGATCGGTGATCGGTGATCTGGTGGTGATCAGAGGGGATCTGCTAGGGGATCTGCTCTCTGTCATGTTGTGTAGCTAATGCAGTCTTAACAATAGCGTGACTTCTAGACACCTCCCCCACGAGTGTTTCTCCACTGCGGACGGAACGACCACACTGTATTCATGCCCTCTGTATTAGCTCGTATTGACGTACTGCACGCTGAACCGTTCTGCAGAGACTTGCCGTGTGAGAGATGTCTTTGACCAGAAGATGAACTCAACTCTCTTGACACGAGCTCTTAATTATCTCACACGTGTGCCATCTCCTTTCCCCATTCACTAAATGTGGTACTGTAAGTATGTTTCTGTGGCAGGGGCATGTGTAAAGCCAAATGAGAGAAGAGGCTATTTTAACAAGACGTTTTTTAACATAGTATTTTTGAAATGCCTCATTTATATATGGTCAAGACTACAGAAAGTCGATTCAAATAAAGTTTACGTTCTCTCCAAATGTGAAAGGTTTGTAGCTAAACACACACGTGGAGTGGGGCAGGGTTCACATGAGATGGATGTAGTCGGAGTTTTCCTCCCTTGCACTCCCTTCCAGAGAGCCACGTCCTCACTCTTGGAGCTGTTCACTATTTCAGTGAGACCACTGTAAGGGTGACATGCTGGGATTTGTAGTCTTTTTGGGGACAGTTTCATGACATGAAACTAGCATGAGTCTAGCAAGTGAAATTAAACTAGCAAGTGTTTTTTAATAAGAGATATTTATGCATGTGGCTTGCAGCTGGCGGTGCACGTGTACATGGTCCACACATGCATCTCCTCACGTGCCCTCTGGTCATCTCACGTGCCACAACAACCATTATACTCTTATCCTGAGTATAACGCACACTCAGTCCACCTGCTCGACCTCTGACCTCTGACCCCTTCCAGGTGTTCACCACGTACTCCAACGAGGACTATGACCGGCGCAATGACGACGTGGACCCGATGGCGGCCTCGGCGGAGTACGAGCTGGAGAAGAGAGTGGAGAGGCTGGACCTTTTCCCTGTGGAGCTGGAGAAAGGTGACGCACGACATCTTCTGCCCTGCTCTCGGTTTGAGGAGCACCGCCACTCCTGCACCTCACTGGTAGAACAAGGAGCACATGGTGGTAGCATCACCACCTCTATGGGTTCTCCATAGAGAGCGCATGTAATACCATACTGATCGATGCCTGAGTTACTGTGGTGTGTGTACATTATGAGTATGAGTTACTGTGGTCTAACGCTTGACTCACCCACTGCTGCAGTCACAAATATGTTGTTTTTTGCTCAGATCTGATTCTTTATGTCTGTTCTCATGTAAAAATGCTCCTCTAATTGCAACCGCTGGCATTGAAAAATATGTGCATTACTTAACAGGACCATAGTAGGCAACGTGTTAGTTACTGAGCCTGGGAGATCCAGTTACTCCCCATGTGCCTATGAAGTAGTAAAAATGAACACTGGTTCTAAGCCTAATGCCAGAGTCTTTAAACTGTGCGATCCACGCCACCAGATGGAGACGGACTGGGGATCAGTATTATCGGAATGGGTGCTGGCGCGGACATGGGCCTGGAGAAACTCGGCATCTTCGTCAAGACCGTCACGGAGGGAGGAGCCGCCCACCGAGACGGAAGGTCAGACACAGAACCGAATGAAACTAGCGGGTCTGTGCGGCTTTGGCCGGAGTCGAGCTGACTTGGAAGTGAGACTGAGCGGAGCGGCTTTTGATGAGAAAGCAGTGAGACGTTTATGGGACGGGGGGATTCCACGAGGACACGTATGGTCTCTCCATGCTAGTAGAACATGTGGTTTTATTATATTCGAATTCAGAAGAGTTTGAAGGTGCAGATCAGTAAAGGATGTGCAGTGGCGCGATGCACAGTGGCCTCTACCTGACGATCGCACTGCATCTTTAAGACGGCTGATCTGGTGTCAGTTACTGGGGATTATCTGTAGTGTGATCTGGTGTCAGTTACTGGGGAGTATCTGCAGTGTGATCTGGTGTCAGTTACTGGGGATTATCTGCAGTGTGATCTGGTGTCAGTTACTGGGGATTATCTGCAGTGTGATCTGGTGTCAGTTACTGGGGATTATCTGCAGTGTGATCTGGTGTCAGTTACTGAGGATTATCTGCAGTGTGGATTACAGCAGAAATAATGAAAATGTCAGTATTATGTATTTAACATGAACTCAGGTGTCCCAAATCATCTGCTTCAAAGGAGGCCCATTTTAGCCATTCGATGTAGTGCACACCCCTCTCTGGGAGGCGTCAGAGATTAGTGAGACGTTTGTTCATTCAGACAGTGGCACTAACACCAGATCACACATTGGGGTTTTGATTATCGCCTCATCGGCTAACGGGGGTGTCTTAGTGGTCCTTTCTCTGTCAGTCAGTTTTGTGTGTGCCATGATACGCTGCCTGAGGTGTCTTAAACAGGCCACAAAGGGAGTCCTCTGAGTAAACTGCAGACGAGACTCTTTAGAGGCGGTTTATGATAGGCAAATGGCTGAGAGCTGCCGTTTGTCACTTTAAGAGCGTGGAATTACAGGAGGGATTTAGTTAAGCAGAGTCCTGCCTGAGCGTTGGCTGTGACGTGTTTCAGAATGCCATCCTTAAATCCCATCACACACCCACTGAACTTCATCTGCTCCACACCACAAACTGGAAATGTACGGTTGAATGATGATTTAATCAAGCAACCACGACTCTAATGTTACTAATTCAATAGTGCACATTAGTGTAAAAATGAAAGTGTTATTAATTAACCCTTATATGGTCCAAGGGTCTGTGGGACCCATTTTGAAAAAAACAGCTTAAAAAAATTCTACAATTTTTTTTTTTTTTCAAACTGAGATTCATTGGTCCTTGGCTCATTTTCTGTGAGCAACATAAATCAGAAAATATTTTCAATGACCACCCCCCCGTACCCCCCCCCTTCACATTTGTATTACATACAGGGTCCAGGGTCCACTGGGCCCTGGGCTAGTCAAAGTGGGCAATCAACATTGGGTTGGGTAGTTGATAGTCGTCTGTATGACTTTAAAGGATATACAAACAAAGGACAGAGGTGTTTGGCATGCAAAGGTGGGCAACCATCAACACTTTTGATGGTTGTCACATCAGGGGTTGATTGCATATTGTCAGACAGTAGACGAAGAATCTCTATAGAGACAAAGGGGTGAGATCTGAAAGAAGCATCTTTTCTCTCAGCCCTCATTATCCCTCCCTCCTCTTTGGACCTGTATGTATGTGTGTGTATGTGTGTGTGTGTGTGTGTGTGTGTATGTGTGTGTTTGTGTGTGTTTCACCCAATCATGGGGACATGATGCTATAAATGCTAAAAATGCTAAAAATGCTATAAAAGATGGCAAAGCGATTCTCAGTTCAGACTGCCTTACAGCTGATATTGGAAGAGACAGAGGATTTTGATGGTGATTCAGAAGAGGAAATTTCAGGATCACATTTCTGAAATATCAGAGTCTGATACTGATAATGAAAAGGAGGATGAGCAGCAGCCAGCTCCGTTAGCACCAGCCCGTGAGCAGCTAGCCATAGGACCAGCCTGTCAGCCAGCATGATTTATGATTGATTTCCTTATTGTGTTACATTTTAATAAAAAAGTAACTAATAAATAAATAAGAGAGCAAACTAATTTAACATATGTATTGTTTATTTTACTTGCAATTGGGCTGAATCTGCTGATTATTTTAACAAAAATTGCAATGGGTCCCCCACACCCAGCTGGACCCCAAGAATGTAGACCACGCCTGGATCTCATCAGGGTTAAAGTAATGAATGACCAAATATAGTGTCTCTGTAGCAATGTCTAACACGAATGCTGTGAAACTTTATCTCGCGTTGTTCTCCCTTCTTGAGCCAGGATCATGGTGAATGACCTCATAGTGGAGGTGGATGGCACCAGTCTGGTCGGAGTGACTCAGAACTTTGCAGCGTCCGTCCTTAGGAACACCAGCGGCACCGTGAAGTAAGCAAACGCCTGACTCGCCCTGCACTGGGGCTGTTACACCATGACTGCTCTTCAGAACAGCACTGCGACAGTTTCAAGAGGCCTGCGCTAGATCTCATTTCAAACCAAGAGGCCTGGTGTACTCCGTGATCTGGACATGGCATGTTTTCAAATTGGCCCTTTTGAGGTAAAATAATGTACTATAATGTAACTCCATTCTGCAGTTCCACTCCACTCTGGTGAGGCCCTTTCTATCTTAAACCAGAGATAGAAATATGACCACTTATATGCTTTTCACACTAGCACAGCTGAATCTGGTAAACCGGGTGGTGTTCTCTAACCAAATGCCTTTCTTGGCTTTGACTAGACTCATTTAGAAGGTGCCCTTTAACCGTGTATGTCTAGGTCGCGTCTGTGTTTCTGGGTAGTTTGTATGTAGTTTAAGATTTGGGTATTGTTATAGAGAGATTAGACCCAGTTTTCAATGACAAATAAGTTTTTAAAGCTTCTCTTGACACCCTTTCAAAAACTATTTGTAATCTGATTATCCTGCTTTTGGTTTTTGGGCACATTAGACTGCAGTCTAATCTTTACGCCACACAGGCTGTATTATTAGCAGAGAAATTCCGTTCTCCATTGTGCTGTGTTGTTTAATAAAGCAGTCAAGCATGAGACATCACTCTCAGATGTTTACACAAGCACCTCATGTCCAAGACCCTGTATAGTGGCCTGTGTCTTGTCAGTATGCATGTTTATCAGTTGAACATTATTCAACTGCTATTACAACTGTTCTTATTATAACAGTTAGACAATTTTGGTGACAAGTTTCATAGAAACATTAGCACTTCCGTGCAGTGTCGGTTTGTGGGTGATTTTTGTCAAATAACAGGATTCAAACGGGATAATTCCACTGTTCACCCATTCGCAAGGCTGATGTGATGTTCATGAAGCAGATCCACAATCTCCCCACACGTCTCCCGCGTATATGTTTTACATGTCAAAGATCTTCTTTGTCTTGCACCACTACCAGCAGCCTGCTGGGCCTGCTGCTCCTCCTGTGCTCTCCTCCCACCGTTGGTCTTGTTTGTGCACCCCCCCGGCCCTCGTCCTCCCCCCCCAGCTAGAGCCACAGTGACATGAGAGCGAGGCCCCCTACCGTCCCTCCCGCCCAGGGAGAGCACGACTAACCAAACTCTGAGGAACCCTCAGCCAAGGGCGACATATGGCACAGCTGGGGATCGGTTCCGTCTCCAGACACTGCACAGTGAGCCCGTGGGCTGGAAGGCTTTCTGGTGCTCACGGAGAAAGACACTTGTCTTCCAGGCTCAGTTTGTAGCAGTTTCAATTTGTGCTTCTTAAGACACCGGGCGGGGGTGAAAATACTGTCAAGGCCTCGGAATGACATACACTGCTCTCCGTTCAGGCCATTTTGTTGGACTGACCAGTGTGTGTGTGTGTATGCGTGTATGCGTGTGTGTGTGTGTGTGTGTGTGTGTGTGTGTGTGCGTGTGCGTGTGCGTGCGTGTGCGTGTGCGTGTGTGTGTGTGTGTGTGTGTGTGTGTGTGTGTGTGTGTGTGTGTGTGTGCGTGTGTGTGTGTGTGTGTGTGTGTGTGTGTGTGTGTGTGCGTGTGTGCCAGGTTCATAATTGGCCGGGAGAAGCCAGGCGAGCAGAGCGAGGTGGCCCAGCTCATCCAGCAGACCCTGGAGCAGGAGCGCTGGCAGAGGGAGATGATGGAGCAGCGCTACAACCAGTACATGGAGGAGGACGAGGAGGTCTGTGCACCCACCCAGACGCTCCACACACGGCCCTGACCAGCTCCGCACCCACCCAGACGCTCCGCACACGGCCCTGACCAGCTCCGCACCCACCCAGACGCTCCGCACACGGCCCTGACCAGCTCCGCACCCACCCAGACGCTCCGCACACGGCCCTGACCAGCTCCGCACCCACCCAGACGCTTCGCACACGGCCCTGACCAGCTCTGCACCCACCCAGACGCTCCGCACACGGCCCTGACCAACAGCACATAACCCAGAGCTTTCACACACACACCAAACAGGGGACGGGTGCCAGAACGCTGGGTAATGAAGCAGGAGATCACCGGAAAGTACCAACTATCAGTGCATTTTACATCTAAACTGCAGCCTTAAGTGCCATCTTTGATCAGTTTAAGTACTTTTTAAATCAATTTGTGTGCCTGTGCAGAAAATAAGGGCTTTAGCAAGCAAGAGTGCTAGTGAGCTGAGCCGTTTGGAGTGGGCTTTTATGACAGAGGGACATTCACGCGCTGGTCCTGCGTGGCAGGCTGTCCAGCCAAGACTCACCGCACTCCCCCGGCCCACCAGCTCTGAGGCGTGAAGGGAAGGTGGTAAATAATTCAGTGCCGGAGCATCGGATGTGACCGGCTTGGCTGGCGCTCGGATGTGAAAGTGAGCGTGGGCAGGGTGCCATAGGCCCAGCTCCCCCCCCACCCACCGCCCCAGCACTAGCCGCCCCGAGCCCCGGGTCGCCCCAAACCCCGACCGCCCCGAACCCCGACCACAGCTGCACATGCCTTGAGGCTCTAGGGACTCTAAGCTGTCCTGGATACCTAGATGGCAAACCTGGCAAAATGAAGGTATTGTAATAAACCTAGCAAATAATGCTGTTTGATAATATTTGAACCAAAGACCATTCTTAAAATCTCAAATGTGACCTATTGCTTTTGATGCTGTGAGATCCGCGTAAGCAGATGCTGAGCGAATAGTCCAGGTTGATCTCGGCCGGGTTGGCTGACATGCTACCATCATGCTACCATCATGCTATTGTCACAGCATGACGACCGTCACCTCAGATGGGCCGGAGCCGTCCAGTGTAGCCTCAGCTCTCACATGCTGCTTTACCGCCATCAGTCCAAGCATCCTAATAGCTCAGAGAAGCAGGATGTTCTCCTCCTGTGTGGGAGTGACGTGGTGCCGTGGATCGGGGAGAGAGCCTTTGTGTTCTGAGCGAGTCCGCCAGCTCCCAACTGCACTCTGCGGCGGAAGTCTATTGTTTAAAGCCCCGGGAATCCGTGCAGGTTTTGGTCCTTTGCCAACAAAGGCCACACTCAAGCATCAACAACACTCCAGGGCCGCACCCTCTTAAATGCAGCAGGGAGTGAGAGAGGGAGTGAGTGAGTGAGGGAGTGAGTTAGGGAGGGATGGAGAGAGGTATGGATGGAGGGAGGGAGGAAGGTAGGGAGTGAGAGAGGGAGCAAGGTGTGTGTGTGTGTGTGTGTTTGTGGGGTAGATAGGGCATTGTTCTGTTATCTTCTGATATGAGCTTTAATGGATGAACCTTTTAAAGAGTTTTAGAACACGATGAAGATTTGACATGACAGGTTTTCCAAACAGGATATTAAGCACAGGATCAAAATGTTCTCAGCTTTTTAATTTTGTGTCTTGTAGTCTTTTACAGTTTATGTTCCAGTTCCCTATAAAAGAATCATACTTACATACTTACATAATTACTAAACAATATATACTGCATACAGTTGGTGTTCAACTTTCTAACCGAAATATGTGCTTGTTCATACTATACACACTGCAATTACTGAGTGCATGCAAAATGGTGGGTGCTCAGTTTTACTGCTGTAACTTGAACAGCTTACTGGGATGTCCAGCTGGTCTGTAGACACATCGCCATCTTGTGGCCAATCTCAGAGACATCACATATTGTTGCATGAATATAACATACAAACACATACGCGCACATCATAAATCAATGTTTTGAGCAATTTACAAAAAATGTCAAGACCCGTGCTTTGAAACTGCAGGTTAAATAACAAAAGATCAGATCTGCAAACGTTCAGAATCACCTCGAACCCAACCTGCCATTTCCAAAGAGCCGTGCATTGCAAAGTGACTGCTGAAAAAGTGGTGACAGTATTGCGTAACCAGGCGCAGGGTTCTGGATGGCTGCCCAGTTCTCACTCTCTGCTGATTGCCATGGACTGCGTGTCACCGTTAACAGCGAGAACAAAGAACTAGAAGTTGTGACGGAATTTGTCAGTGTTACAAAATTAACGAATTACACAGCCAAACCAGAGCCTGGCATCTCTCACAGTTCCCCGGAGAAGTGTCACCGAGGCTGTGTCACGCCGTCCGTCTCTGTCTGTGCTTTCAGACGGGGGAGTACGGCACCGACGAGGATGAAGAGATGAGCCCCATGTTCCCCAATGCCATCGAGGTGTTCGACCTGGCCGAGAACGAAGACATGCTCTCGCCTGCTGAGGTGGACCCCGAGAAGCTCGCCCACAAGTTCAAAGAGGTCAGTGCGGGTGGTGTCCACCCGGACCCCCACCCCCACCCGGACCCCCACCCCCACCCGGATGTTCTGCTTCAAGCCAGAAGACTCTTATTAAATCATTAACAGTTGTGTTAAATAAAATAGTAAAATCATCTCAAAAGACAATACTGTAAATAATATGTATGAGTAGTTTGTCAAGCTGTTACACATGGACCATCTCACCATGTCAATAACCTTTTGTGTTTGTACTTTTCTTCCTTTCTTACCACGGTTGTCTCTCCAGCTCCAGATCAAGCATGCGGTGACCCAGGCTGAGATCCACCAGCTGAAGAGGAAGGTAAGAACATCAGAACACCATGTGACACAGTTTCAGACCCTAGTCCTGGAGACCTAGTCCTGGAGACCTAGTCCTGGAGTCCTAATGCTGGAGACCTAGTCCTGGAGACCTAGTCCTGGAGTCCTAGTCCTGGAGTCCTAGTGCTGGAGACCTAGTCCTGGAGTCCTAGTCCTGGAGTCCTAGTCCTGGAGTCCTAGTCCTGGAGACCTAGTCCTGGAGTCCTAGTCCTGGAGACCTAGTCCTGGAGACTTAGTCCTGGAGACCTAGTCCAGGAGACCTAGTCCTGGAGTCCTAGTCCTGGAGACCTAGTCCTGGAGTCTTGGTGATAAAAGGGTTGCAGAAAACCTTCTTCGTCTTCGTCTTTATTATTCCTCTTAACTTTCCAACCCATCATTCTAATATCCTCTTTCATATTCTCGTATCCTCTCTCTCTCCACCCCTCTCTCTCCATCTCTCTATCTCTCCTCCCCCCCTCCCTCCCTCCGTAGCTGGCACACGCTGAGCAGGAGAAGCTGCGCTGGCGGGTGGAGAAGGCCCAGCTGGAGCAGAGCGTGCGTGAGAGCAAGGAGCGTATGGAGAAGTTGGAGGGCTACTGGATGGAGGCGCAGAGCCTGTGCCAGGCCGTGGACGAGCACCTGAAGGAGACGCAAGCACAGTACCAGACGCTGGAGCGCAAGTACAGCAAAGCCAAGCGCCTCATCAAAGAGTACCAGCAGAAGTGAGTGGGCCACGCCCACACCTACTCCCACGGCCACGCCCACTCACACGCCCACTCCCACGCCCGACCCGTGTGGAGATGCCATGAGGCTTAGCAAAGATTAACAAAGAGTCCCATGATTGTATTGTTACTGTTGTATCAGACAACACTGTGTGTGTGTGTGTGTGTGTGTGTGTGTGTGTGGTGTGTGTGTGTGTGTGTGTGTGTGTGTGTGTGTTGTGTGTGTGCGTGTGTGCGTGTGATGCAGAGAGATTGAGTTCCAGAAGAGGGAGTCTGCCCAGCGGCAAGCGGAGGAGGAGTCCGAGGCCGGGCACAAGGAGGAGACGGACAGCCTGCAGGAGAAGGTACAGCAGTGTCACTCCACCACGCTGGATCTCCCCGGTCTCGTGGAGGCGGGAGCTGAACGTGTCCCTGTCCTCCCTGTGTCTCCCCAGATTACAGACCTGGAGACGAAGGTGGGAGCACTGAAGACCTCGGAGCCCTCCTAAACCTCCAAACGAGAGACAGAGGGAGGGAGAGAGAGGGGGGGGGGAGGGAGGGAGAGAGGGAGGGAGAGAAATGCCTTTCGCAGCCCGACCTTCCCTCCCTTCTACACACTCTCTCTCTACGGTGTAGGACAGCAGCCGACCAACATACTGCGAGAAGCGTAGAGGGGACGTTCCCCGGGGAGAGCGGGGGAGGGTCTCGGCGATGAAGACTCCGCCCTTCCAGACGTCTGCCGCGGGCCCCGCCCACCTCTCGTTCCCATGACTGCCCCCACAACTCCTTGGTTTCACACACTATTCCATTCTGTTTGCTTTGAACGCCCTCAAGATAAAGCATTACCCCGCGTCCCAGCGACCCGCGGCCGGCCGGCCGTGCTGCCAGCGTGAACAGCAGAAGCGTTCTGGGCTTCCCAGCCACAGCACCAAAATGGCTAAATGACTACACAGAGCCAGGGTAGTTTGTACAGCGGTAACTGAAGAAATCATGCCATTTGTATATATAGTCTTCAGCTTATTTAAAAATGCTTAAGCAATGATCGGGGGTTAGGGGGGGAGAGGGGGCTGTGTAGTTGTTTTAAGCTTTTTTTTGTTGTTCTTTTGGCAAAATGGCGAACAGGGTGAGATATTAGTGCAGGCTTGTCCTTGAAGTGCACCTTCTGAGAGTCACTTACATTTCTGAGTTGTTTTGTCTAGGCAGTATTGATGGAACAGTGAAATGTGATTCTGGGCTCTGAGTCATCACTTCCTGCCAAAAGCCCTATTACCCCTGCCTGTTACCCTCACCTATTGCCCCTGCCTATTCATTCACCACCACCAGTGCAAGTCACTTACAGCTCAGCTACTGTAACACACTGTAAGCATGTCAGATCATCTGTGAGAGGAAGACACTGTAGAAGTGACACGTCAGGCTCTGTAACATTAGGCCTTGTGTCAGTGTTGACATGCATCTCCACCTTTTTCCTTAGGACACCAAATTACAGTCTTGCGCAGTACTACTTTTATGGGCATAATGTGCATTTTGTGCAGTAAAGCACAGAAAGCGTCTCATTACTGAGGGAATTAAAGGCAGTATGACTTCATCCGTGCTTAGTGATGCCACTTCGTGGTTCCATTAGACGTAATCAGTGGTTCCAATTATGATGCAATAATGATCTTGTTGTTCCGAGGGTAGGAAGGTTTAGTGTGCCATTTTACACTGATCTAAGACCAGTTTCCTCTCAAATTTCTAACCTCGGTCATTAACTGAGAAATAGCTTTGCCAACTTATACCCTCTTCTGATTGTTATCGGTGATACTTAACTAGCTTTTGTTCCACTCATGTGGTAGAAGGTTTTTATAATTGTATTTCCCAAATATTATATTTGGGCAAAGTAAAGCTTGTGTTAAGAACTGAATGCAGGTTTTAGGGAAACTTTGTTTTTTAATCTAATCTCAGATTTGCTTTCCCAAACCAGAATGCATTTCTTGACCATTAGAAGGAAACCCTGAAACTGGTCTTAGATCAGCATTAAGATAAGAATCATCTCTGGTTGCAATAAATGGATCCACTGACTACATTTTAAACCTGGATTTCTTTTGTAAGTATTGAACATTGCTCCAGGTCAGACAGTAGCTGTAGTTGCCATGGCTTTCTCATATATGTATTTTTAATTCAAGCCATTGTGTGCACTCCGTATGCTTTGTGAAGGCGCAATGTCTCTTACAGTGCAGTATTAAAAACAGTCTGCAGTTTTACCTAACCTTTTAACAAATGCGTTTTAACAACAATATATCACTCAGCAACAGTATATAATGGGCTTCATTAATATCAGTGGGTTATAAAGATTTTCTTTTTATTGTGTGGAAATTGATCTAAAATGATTAGTTTGCTCAGTTTCGGTTCATTTCTGGTTTGGTTCTTTTAATTTGGCAGCGTGCAGTTTTATACGGGGTGCAACGCCCTGTGACAGCATCTGTCTAAGTGCACATACGAGTCTGGTCACTCCTAACACTGTGTGAGTGTAGGCCCCCCGGGCCCCGTGTCCCAGCCGACTTGTGTCCTTATAATCCTACAAGTAAAACTCATTGTAGAACAGCGCTCGTACTCTTGAGAAGTTTCATACATGTGTACAAGTTCCTGAACTACCTCAGGTTTTCGTTTTTATTCTCCCTGCTCATCCGAATATTTTTGCACAAAGAATGCGCCCAGCAGAGCGCCGTTCATAACTGGAACTGGTGAAATGCATTCAGCAGATATCTGCACGTGACATCGTTCGGCCTGAAGACCGAGACGCGGTCAGCTGGCCCCTCTAGTCCCTTTTTCAGCTCCCTGGCCGTGGGCATCTCGTACCTGAGGGTGCAGGGCCCATGTCGGTATACCTCCAGACACTGGACGCCATCATGGACTGGCCAACGTCCAGAACTTTTTGTTTGTTTAAGGGCGCTTTACCGCGCGCGGTTGATTGCATCGAAGTGGGATCCTGACACCGCGAGAAAGGACATCAGCAGCTCTACACCGGACGTCCGTTCAGACCCTCCACGGCTCACGGCCGTGCTCCACGAGCACTGCGCACACTGACCAACACGCCAACATCACGCCAGCAGGACAGAACACACCACGTGCACCAGTATCTGAGGAGGGTGTCATGTTTCGCGGAGCAAGAGGGCTTGCTTACTAGAATTATCCCCAGATTTGATCATGTATCGGAAGTTTGGCGTGGACCAGTTAAGGTCCAAGCAGGAGTCATGACAGGGTGAAAGAGAAACTGCTCTCAACCGGATGACAGAAGGACAAGCATAATGTTGAGATGACTAGAGCAGTGAAACACTGGTCAGACATTTTAACCTTGCCTTCCATTTGGTTTGCTTGGCAGATGCAGTAGCCTTGGATAAGGTTTGCTTGCTTGTGTCTTTAGTTTTCCTCTCATTTTAAATGAACTACACTTGACTTCATTCCTTCTCTGTTAACTTTTTTTTACCCACCTTGATTTGCAAATTTATGAATGAGAGGTTTGAAATGAGTGTCATTTTCATCTTGCATAATTTACTGTCATTAACAATAAATACAGAAATGTGATGAACAACGGAAAATGCTGTTGTAATATGTTTAACGTGTATTACGTATGCTACAGATAAAGGAATACGTAATAGCAGCTTAGGGGGAAAGTCTTGATGAATGTTGATATTGATCTTGACTCTATACTGTCTGGAGCTTACATGGGGCAAAACGTGAACTGATTTTTTGCGCAAAGAAGCACTGACTCGGGTTCATCAGAAGAGGCTTTATTTGAGATGCGTTTTTGTCTCGGGTGGAGATGAAGGTGGAGCAGTGCCTCCCCTGCTACACCTTCCTCACCTCAGCGGACATGTCTGCGTTTCACAGGAGTGCACTGTAAACAGACTTCTGTACAAAAACCAAAAACACCACCCAGAGAATACCCGCGTTTAAAAATCTAAAACCAAAATCCAACTAAAACGAACACATGCTGTACAATTTGTCAGTCGCAAATATTGAACAAAACCAATTAAATGCAACGAAACCTTAATATATACACACGTCATCCACTACGAACAGGAACAGAATCAAAACTCAGTGCAACAAAACCAAGAAGCTCTACATTTCTCTCATCGCGGATAGTAGACTTGGTCTCGGTCTTCGCTTTTAAAATGTACACGTACGTTTTTGTTTTCCGCAGATTTACAAAACAAATATTCTCCCGGAGTGTCCATCTCGTAGCTCATACATAAAATAGAGTCTTCATATTTATTTAGCTATTTACATCACGTATGTACACCGAGGCCTTGCAGAATGGCCTCTGCGAAGGTCTCTGACCCAGGAAGTAATCCTGAGAGGGTCGGGTCCTGGAGCCATGTCGCACGGGGCAGGTGACAGCGGCCCCTCCAAGGTCAGGCTTGCCTTATAGCTTATGATGGTTCAGCTTAGGATTTGGGGGTGGGGGGACGTGAGCTGATGGTCTGCAGTTGAGAGCAGCGTTTCCTGTCGCACGGTTTGTTCAACTCCCACTCCAAAAGTAGCGTGTGACACAATAGTTGAATCAGTTTGTTACTTCAATGTCTTTGTGTTCATTAATAATGAATAATAACAATAATGTTTTCTGTTGCTTTAACAGCTTGGATAATACAGTGTGATTTGTATGAGTTTTTAAAACTCAGGAATCTTAAAATGGTAACTAACCAAAACTGGAACATTTTTAACGCTTCTCATAGGTTAGAAATGGAGAGATGAAGATGAACGCTGAACAGAAATCAGAGCCTGACTCGTCTTACATGGCTTCTGAAGATTCTGCCATCCCAAAATAGGGGGAGCTAGAGCAGCTTAGGGCCTGGAGAGGGGCTGAGACTGGCTCGGGGGATGGGCTGAGACTGGCTCAGGGGAGGGGTTGAGACTGGCTCGGGGGAGGGGCTGAGACTGACTCGGGGGAGGGGCTGAGACTGACTCGGGGGAGGGGGCTGAGACTGGCTCAGGGGAGGGGCTGAGACTGGCTCAGGGGTGGGGCTGAGACTTGCTCATGGGAGGGGCTGAGACTTGCTCATGGGAGGGGCTGAGACTGGCTCGGGGGAGGGGGCTGAGACTGGCTCGGGGGAGGGGTTGAGACTTGCGCATGAAGGTGCAGGCCTTGAGGTTAGACCTCTGCTTTGAGTGCCCAGCTGGGACGCTGTTCTGAGCAGAGCCGAAGGCTGCTGTCCAGTAGGGAGTGATCCAGTAAGTGCCTGTGTTGGTTGGGGGAGAAAGTCCAAGAGGTCCGATTGTCTCATGTTTCAGTGGATCTGTAGTGTGAGGTAAGACTGAAATGAAAACAGGGCCCGGGTCTCTATAGCGTCTGGAGGAAACGCCCAAACAGCTAATGACCCGATCCGCTCGGATAACACTCAGTTCAGTTCAGCTGACGGCAGTGCAAACTGGACAGACTTCACCAACATGGTGAAAAGCAAAATATACAAAAAAAATTAGAAGAAGGTCAAGGGGAGATCAAATGCAGCCCATCGGCGTTGAGGGGCTCTTGGGGGAACACCTCCATCCCACAAACATAAAGGCTATATTCAGTGGCAGAACACTGGAGCATTGCACACAGACAAGTTATTCATAGAGCAGGTGTGGTCTCCATATACATCTTACAGGTGAATAGTCGTGTACTGCAACATTTAGCTCAGTTTGAGCATTCCATGGCATCCTGAACATTTCATGGCTCAAAGCAGCAAGTGTTCCTGCCATTTTTGTCACCGGCTCCTCCTACTCAATTAGCATGAGCCAATCCAGACGTCCAGCAGCGATGGAGCAGCAGAAACAGACTATAAGAAACTTGCACATAGGCCAAAGTGCATTTCTGGCTGGGGTTTATGTAGAGTAAGGGAGGGGCTTGGAAGGTGTGTGTGAAGGTGATAGGGCCCATCACACGACTCCAGCTTAGGGCTCCAGCTTGCAGGACATTTCGAACAGCAGATTCTGATTGTCGATGACCTGTAACTGCCGAACGTACGCCTTCGTCTGGAGGTGAGAGGGGGAGGGCTCGGCTTCCATAACTGAGACACAGAGAGAGAGAGAGAGAGAAAGGGAAGAGAAAAGGATGAGAAGATCAATCTACTAGGACCATGATAAGTGTACACAATTGTTGTGCTAAGTGCATCTGATACCAGGGAACGAACACAATCTGTAAAACGAGGAGAGTGCGCCAATCTCCAGACTGAACCAATCACCCTAGAATCACCAGAAGGTGGCGCCACTTTACCCTGATTGAATCATCTGCAATGCAATACTCAAGCTCACCACGTGGGGGAGGTATTTATGGAAGACGTGCACCAACACACACACACTTACACACATCAAACCTGCTGAGGAAGCTCAGCATCCTTTGCTAAGTCACACTTAAGGGAGAGATAAAGAAAGAGAGGGACAGAGAGAGAGAAAGAGGGACGGAAAGACGGAGAGAGAGTGAGAAAGAGAGCAGGAAAGAGGGAGGGAAAGAGAGAGAGAGCTGGTATGCACTGCCACTGAGAGGAACAGCGCTCTGTGAACACCTCCACACTGTCCTCTGAGACAGTGAGAGTCTCAGCGTCCAGCTCAGTGTCTCAGCGTCCAGCTCAGTGTCTCCCCCAACCTCTCAACACAAGCTTCTGCTCACAAGGCACCACCACAGATGTTGTTGACCACGTGACCCAGTCTCTTCATGGGACGTGCAGTGTGCTCAGCCTACAGCTCACAGACAGTTTGACTCTGCTGCTGCTGGTCGGTGCCAGTTGGAGTTTGGCGTACTCCTTTATGATAGCTCGGCGGGGTTCGTATCATTTGTAAATAGTCTTGCCTCCACCCAACATTTGTGTACACTGTACGTTTGTGGACAGCAGGTATAGGGCTGGTTGGGTGTATGTTGGGTTGTTGGGTGTATTGTTCATGTTTATGTGCGGTCAGGGAGTTTCTCCATCTTAAGCTGACCACAGCTGTGGTTGTTTACAAACACTTTAACACCCCCCCCCCCCCAAACTTCCTCATTGTGCTACACGTCAGCCTAGACTGAGTGGCGCTACTGCTTTTGTAGCAGAAAAATACAGACCATTTGCAGACGTTTCAAAACTGACCTCAGATCAGCATGAGAGGGCAGATTCAAGGCACTCGCTGCGACAGCAAAATTGAAAAGTTGCTTTTCTTAGCTCTCGCACAGCAAGTGCACATTATAGGCAATTACAGAGCAATTAACTTTTTCATCTGAGTTACAGCTGAAAGTTCAAGTCCGTTGCGGAGAGATGGTCCTCACTTGCCTGAAATGTCAATGGCCACAAGTGGAGGCCTCTGACCAGAATAATTAATGCTGTCTGACTCGCTCACATCAATAATGTGTCATCAGCGAGAGCCAGAGATGTCCCAGAAAACCAGAGAATGACAGACTGAATCCTGGTATGTGCACCGCAAATGACATGCAAAGCTAGATACTTTTCTGTTTACTCTGAAACATCTGCACAATATCCAACAGGAGGTTTGTCTGCAGTAGTCTGCAGAAGTGAGCACACAGCCTTCATCTCAGCTCCAGACCGGAATTGATTACCTGACCGAGTTGGTCCAACTCGGTTGGATGAACTGGTGGGGAAAGCTCAGGTTATTAAACTAAATGAACCCACCACTCAAACCTGAGCTAAGCTACACAGCTAAAACACTCAAAACAGAGAAATCTTTCAGTGAGAAGGCATGATGCATGTTTTGAAGAGACTTATATATAGATATATATAGATATATTCGCACCAGTTTGCAGTTCAACGTTATTTGAACCTTTGCAAAGGGGGGGGGGGGGGGGGGGGGGGGGGTTAATGTGGGTTTCATTTGCCATTAGATTATTCATTTACTGCAATGGGAGACCGATGTGCTGTCTAATACACACACCACTGATACTACCATCTTTAGACACTGAGGCGCTGGTCACGCCCCTCACGCTGGTCACGCCCCTCACACT